>NC_057801.1:61002018-61016351 GCF_018294505.1 Triticum aestivum | reverse complement strand
GATCTCCTTCATCATGGTTTCGGGCGGAGTTTTGGTTGAGGGCCGTGAGATCCATCTCGGCGCGCTCACGTTCATCGCTGACGACTCCGCTTGGCTTCAGGAGGCTCCGCTCGACATCGACGTGCTCCTTGTCCGCGGGGCGACACACTTTCGCGCGTGCGTCCGCGGCGTCCTCCTGCGGCAACCGTCGACCCAGTATCGGTCGGCCCCTATGTCGTCCTCCCTCCCTGTTTCCTGCCGGCGCAAGCGTTCCGGTCGGTCGAGGCTTCAGCGGTGGGTGAAGCACGCGGTGGCTCGCCAGTCGGCCACCCCCCAAGTCGCGGCGATCGAGCCCGACGAATCTCTCTACAGCCTGTTCGACCTGTCGACTGGCTCCACAGAGACTTCATCCGAGTGCGACAGCAGTGATCCAGCGGCGGAGGTTCTGATGGTCGATGGACCACGTAGTCCTCCCGGCTTTCCCCGCACCGACGGAGGCGACGGCGGAGGCGATCCGTCGTATGCCCACGAAGAGTATCTCCCCGAGCCCCTCACTTTGCTGCAGAGGGAAGAACTTCTCCGCCGGAACATGGATGCGCTGCACACTCCTATCGTTGGAGAACCTCCGAGGCTCGTGCCTTAGAGGACGCGCGCTTGGCCAACTTGGCTGAGCGCACTCGACTAGAGAACCTCCAGCGAGCACTCGACGAGCGTGCGCGGCAACGAGTTCCAGAATCCAGTCGACGTCAAGTCTTTCCACCACCGACTCAGGTATATCGAACTCCGATTCAGAATTTAGTAGCTGCAGCCCGTATAGCAGAGTCGATTCAGCCTTCCCAGTCAGAGGCTGGCAGAGGCTTGTTACAAATCAGAGCATTACTCCGGGCAGTAGGAGATCAAAATTCAGCTGTATCGCAGTCGCGGAATAGGATTCACAGCAGATCGGTCGCTGCAAATATAGTCCAGTCGGCCCATAGCCCAAGATCGCCCCCGAGGCGTGAGGGACGTGGAGACCAGCGTGATCAGTACAAGAACCATGAGCAGTATGATCACCGACTCGATCGTGATGATCGACGTCGAGTGCCCAGTCCTCCCCCAAGGAGTGGATCGTACGCGCCTCGACAGAAGGATGACAGACGCCATCACAGTGTTGGGCGAAGGATTCCAGTCGACCCCAGGGAACTAGGCTTTGATGCGAGATCCATTATCGTTCAAGGTTTGGTCGACAGGAACAGAGCTCACCGAGAAGGTCATGACAGAGATGTACCCACCAGTAGCAGAGTACACGTCTCAGAACCAGAGTGTTTCAGCAGAGCCATCAGGGCCGCGGTGATTCCTCCCAACTTTAGGTTGGCGACTGGAGTCAGTAAGTTCACTGGTGACTCCAAGCCTGATACTTGGCTTGAAGACTACCGAGCGGCTGTTCAGATTGGCGGCGGCAACAATGAAGTGGCCATGAAACACCCGCCTCTTATGTTGGAGGGCTCGGCCAGAGCATGGTTGAATCAGTTAGCACCCAGCAGCATTTACACTTGGGAAGATCTTGCCTGAGTGTTTGTCAGAACATTTGAAGGAACTTGCAAGCGACTAGCAGGGTTGACAGAGCTGCAATCTTGTGTGCAGAAGTCGAATGAAACTTTGAGGGATTACATCCAGAGATGGATCACGTTGCATCACACGGTAGAGAATGTATCTGGTCACCAGGCAGTCTGTGCCTTCAAGGAAGGCGTTAAGTACAGAGAGCTAAACCTAAAATTCGGTCGAACCGGAGACATGTCTCTGAGTCGAATGATGGAGATTGCCACCAAGTATGCCAATGGTGAAGAAGAGGATTGGCTCCGGAGTGGCAAGCACAAGTCAGTCGCCCACGAAATCGGAGGAGGGAACTCCAGTCGGAAGTAGAAGCGGAAAGCCAAGCCAGCTGCTCCTGGAGAAGCCTTGGCCGTGACTCAAGGAAAGTTTAAAGGGAAGCCCAAAGGGTCTTGGAATCCTAAGAAGGTGAAGGATAAGGAAGGGAATGACGTGATGGATTTGCCGTGCCACATCCACATGAAGAAAGATGAGGAGGGTAAACTCATTTACCCGAAACATACCACTCGACAGTGTCGGCTCTTGATCCAGCAATTCCAAGGGAAACAACCCAAAGATAAGGAAAAGGAGTCGGACAAAGTTGAGGACAAAGAAGATAGTAATGATGGATATTGCCAGGTCAATTCCACCTTGATGATTTTTGCTGATGTTGAAAGCAAAAGTCGATTGAAAGTTATCAACCGAGAAGTGAATATGGTTGCTCCGGCGACACCCAGTTATCTGAAATGGTCTCAGACTACCATCACATTCGACCACTCCGATCATCCGACACACATAGCCACCCCTGGGAGGCAAGCTTTGGTGGTCGACCCAGTCGTGGAAGACACTTGACTGACTAAAGTTTTGATGGATGATGGCAGTGGCCTAAATATACTATATGCAGAGATGTTGAAAGGGATGGGCATTCCAATGTCCAGACTCAGTACTAGCAACATGAGTTTCCATGGAGTCATTCCTAGAAAGAAGGCTGAGTCACTCGGCCAAATTGCTCTTGATGTGGTTTTCGGTGATTCCAAGAATTACCGCAAAGAAAAGTTGACGTTTGAAGTTGTGGATTTCCAGAGTGCTTATCACGCTATTTTCGGCAGGCCAGCTTATGCACGTTTCATGGCTCGACCATGTTATGTGTACCTCAAATTGAAGATGCCTGGTCCCAAAGGTGTGATCACTATTACATGCAATCGGAAGAAGGCTGAAGAGTGCTTTCAGAAAGGCTCAAAGATCGCCGATGCTCAGATGGCAGTGGTAGAGCTGCAGGAATACCAGAAAACTGCAAACCTGAGTGATTTGTTGCGAGCCAAGAAGCCCGCTACAGAATCAGCGTTTCAGTCGTCCGGTGAGACAAAACCGATTCACATTCACCCGACCGACCCCAGTGCTGCTCCGACTCATATCTCTACAACACTCGACTCCAAATAGGAAGAAGCGCTCATCCAGTTCCTCCGTGAGAACTGGGACATCTTCGCATGGAAGCCTTCTGACATGCCGGGTGTTCCCAGGGGGCTGGCTAAGCATCGTCTACGAGTCGACTCAAAAGTGAAACCTGTCAAAGAACATCTTCGACGGTCCGCCGTACAGAAAAGAAAGGCCATTGGCGAGGAGGTGGCTCGGCTCTTAGCAGCGGAATTTATCCGAGAGATTTACCACTCCGAGTGGCTCGCCAATGTTGTCATGGTCCCCAAAAAGGACAAGTCACTTTGCATGTGCATCGACTTCAAACATATCAATCGGGCCTGCCCGAAAGATCATCTTCCTCTCCCCAGCATCGACCAAATAGCCGACTCGACTGCGGGATGTGAGCGCCTGTCTTTTTTAGACGCCTATTCCGGTTACCATCAGATCCGTCTGTATGGACCCGACGAGATCAAAACAACTTTCATCACTCCATTCGGGTGCTTCTGTTATGTGATGTCTACTACACAACCTTCTTCTTATAGACGTTGTTGGGCCTGCAAGTGCACAGGTTTGTAGGACAGTAGCAAATTTCCCTCAAGTGGATGACCTAAGGTTTATCAATCCGTAGGAGGCGTAGGATGAAGATGGTCTCTCTCAAACAACCCTGCAACCAAATAACAAAGAGTCTCTTGTGTCCCCAACACACCCAATACAATGGTAAATTGTACAGGTGAACTAGTTCGGCGAAGAGATGAAGATACAAGTGCAAAATACATACTAGATATAAGTTTTTGAAATCTGAAATAATAAAAACAGCAAGGTAACAAGCGATAAAAGTGAGCGTAAACGGTATTGCAATGATAGGAAACAAGGCCTAGGGTTCATACTTTCACTAGTGCAAGTTCTCTCAACAATAATAACATAGATAGAACATATGACAAGCCCTCAACATGCAACAAAGAGTCACTCCAAAGCCACTAATAGCGGAGAACAAACGTAGAGATTATGGTCGGGGTACGAAACCACCGCAAAGCTATTCTTTCGGATCGATCTATAAAAGAGTTCGTACTAGAATAACACCTTAAGACACAAATCAACCAAAACCCTAATGTCACCTAGATACTCCATTGTCACCTCAAGTATCCGTGGGCATGATTATACGATATGCATCACAAAATCTCAGATTCATCCAACCAACGTAAAAGTAATTCAAAGAGTGACCCAAAGCTACTACCGGAGAGTCAAGAACGTGTGCAAACCCCTATGCATAGGTTCCCAAGTGTCACGAAACCCGCAAGTTGATCACCAAAACATACATCAAGTGGATCAATAGAATAACCCATTGTCACCACGGTTATCCCACGCAAGACATACATCAAGTGTTCATAAAAGACTCAATCCGATAAGATAACTTCAAAGGGAAAACTCAATTCATCACAAGAGAGTAGAGGGGGAAAACATCATAAGATCCAACTACAATAGCAAAGCTCAGGATACATCAAGATCGTGCCATAGATGGAACACGAGAGAGAACACGAGAGAGAGAGAGAGAGAGAGAGAGAGAGAGATCAAACACATAGCTACTGGTACATACCCTCATCCCGAGGGTGAACTACTCCCTCCTCGTCATGGATAGCGCCGGGATGATGAAGATGGCCTCCGGTGATGGGATCCCCCTCCGGCAGGGTGCCGGAATAGGGTCCCGATTGGTTTTTGGTGGCTACAGAGGCTTGCGGTGGCGGAACTCCTGATCTATTTTCTGTTCTGGAAGTTTTAGGGTACGTAGGTATATATGGGTGCAGGGGGTACGTCGGTGGACCTCCGGGTTGCTCACGAGGTAGGGGCGCGCCTAGGGGGGCCCTCCACCCTCGTGGGCAGCCCGGGACTCCCCTGGAATGCACTCCAAGCCCATCAGACTGGTTTCCTTCCAAAATTAACTTCTCCAGTTGATTTTGTTCCGTTTTGACTCCGTCTGATATTCCTTTTCCTCGAAACACTAAAATAGGCATAAAACAGCAAATCTGGGCGGGGCTCTGGTTAATAGGTTAGTCCCAAAAATATTATAAAAGTGGATAATAAAGCCCGATATTGCCTAAAATAGTAGATAAAGTAGAATGGAGCAATCAAAAATTATAGATACATTGGAGACGTATCAAGCATCCCCAAGCTTAATTCCTGCTCGTCCTCGGGTAGGTAAATGATAAAAAATAGTTTTTGATGCGGAGTGATACTTTGGTATAATTTCAATATAAATCTTCTTAATTGTGATATGAATATTCAGATCCGAAAGATTCAATACAAAAGTTCATATTGACACAAAAATAATAATACTTCAAGCATACTAATCAAAGCAATCATGTCTTCTTAAAATAACATGGCAAAAGAAAGTTCATCCCTACAAAATCATATAGTTAGGCTATGCTTCATTTCCGTCACACTAAGATGTTCCCAACTTCTATACCCCCGATGACAAGCCAAGCAATTGTTTCATACTTAAATAATCTCAAACTTTTTCAACCTTCACGCAATACATGAGCGTGAGCCATGGATATAGCACTATGGGTGGAATAGAATATGATGATGGGGATTGTGTGGAGAAGACAAAAAAGGAGAAAGTCTCACGTCGACGAGGCTAATCAACGGGCTATGGAGATGCCCATCAATTTATGTCAACATGAGGAGTAGGGATTGCCATGCAACGGATGCACTAGAGCTATGAATGCTCAACAAAAGAAAACTAGTGGGTGTGCATCCAACTTGCTTGCTCACGAAGACCTAGGGCATTTGAGGAAGCCCATCGTAGGAATATACAAGCCAAGTTCTATAATGAAAAATTTCCACTAGTATAAAAAGACAACTTATGAGACTCACTACATGAAGAACAAGGTGCTACTTTGAAGCACAAGTGTGGAAAAAGAGATAGTAGCATTGCCCTTTTTATTTATTTATTTTTATTATTTTTTTGGCCTTTCTTTTTTTGGCCTTTCTCTTTTTTTTATTTGGGCAATGCTCTAATAATGATGATCATCACACTTCTATTGATTACAACACAAGGATTACAACTCAAAACTTAGAACAAGATATGACTCTATATGAATGCCTCCGGCGGTGTACCGGGATGGTGCAATGAATCAAGAGTGACATGTATGGAAAATAATGCATGGTGGCTTTGCCACAAATATGATGTCAACTACAAGATCATGCAATGGCAATATGACAAAAGTAATGTATGTCATGATGATGATGGTGGAAGTTGCATGGCAATATATCTCGGAATGGCTATGGAAATGCCATAATAGGTAGGTATGATGGCTGTTTTGAGGAAGATATAAGGAGGTTTATGTGTGATAGAGCGTATCATATCACGGGGTTTGGATGCACCAGCGAAGTTTGCACCAACTCTCAAGGTGAGAAAGGGCAATGCACAGTACCGAAGAGGCTAGCAATGTCGGAAAGCTGAGAGTGCGTATAATCCATGGACTCAACATTATTCAAAAGAACTCATATACTTATTGCAAAAATTTAGAAGTCATCAAAAATCAAGTACTACGCGCATGCTCCTAGGGGGATAGATTGGTAGGAAAAGACCATCGCTCGTCCCCGACCGCCACTCATAAGGATGCACAAGCCAGGTACACTTCATGTTTCAAATTTGTTACACAACTTTAACCATACGTGCATGCTACGGGACTTGCAAACTTCAACACAAGTATTTCTCAAATTCATAATCACCCAACTAGCACGATTTTGATATTATCACCTCCATATCTTAAAACAATTATCAAGCATCAAACTTATCTTAGTATTCAACACACTCATAAGAAAGTTTCACATATCTTGAACACCAAGTATATTAACATTAAGCAAATTACCATGCTATTAACGACTCTCAAAATAATCTAAGTGAAGCACGAGAGTTCATCTATTTCTTCAAAATAAAACTACCATGATGCTCTAAAAGATATAAGTGAAGCACTAGAGCAAAAATTATAACGCTCAAAAGATATAAGTGAAGCACTATGAGCAAAACTATCAAGCTCAAAAGATATAAGTGAAGCACATAGAGTATTCTAGCAAATTCCAGTTTGTGTAAGGCTCTCTCTCATTAAAGAATTTCAGAGCTTGATACTTATTCAAACAGCAAGCAAAGCTAAAGGAAACTACAATTCAAGGATAGCACAACTCACGTGAAGAAGCAAAAACTTAGGCTCAACCGATACTAACCGATGGTTGTTGAAGAAGAAAGGTGGGATGCCTACCGGGGCATCCCCAAGCTTAGATGCTTGAGACTTCTTGAAATATTATCTTGGGGTGCCTTGGGCATCCCCAAGCTTGAAATTTTGTGTCTCCTTAATTCCTCTCATATCATGGTTTCTCTTTTTATCAAAAGCTTCATTCACAACAAACTCAACAAGAACTCGTGAGATAGGTTAGTATAAACCAATGCAAAACCTTATCATTTTCTACTGTAACAAATCACTAAAATTATTATTCCACATTGAATACTAAATGCTTCTGTATATTTAATACTCCTATCCTCAAATAGAATCATTAAACAAGCAAACATATGCAAACAATGCAACCATAACAGCAATCTGCCAAAACAGTACAGTCTGTAAAGAATGCAAGAGTATCAATACTTCCCTGACTCAAAAAATTATGAACTAAAATTACCACTGTAATAAATTTATCAGAGCTCAATATGCAAAAATATTCAACGTTAGACCATGCTCTGACTTTTCTAGGGAATTTTTGCAACAGCGGTAAACTTTCTGTTTTCAAACAGCAACATGCAAACTAGCAAAATAAGCATGGCAAAGGCTATCCTTGACTTTTTTATTGAAACTAAAGAAGAAAAATACTATTCTAACTAACATCAAGCAAAAACTAACAAAATAAAATTGATGCTCCAAGCAAAACACATATCATGTGGTGAATAAAAATATAGCTCCAAGTAAAGTTACCGATGAACGAAGACGAAAGAGGGGATGCCTTCCGGGGCATCCCCAAGCTTAGTTGCTTGGTTGTCCTTGAATATTACCTTGGGGTGCCTTGGGAATCCCCAAGCTTAGGCTCTTTCCACTCCTTATTCCATAGTCCATCGAATCCTTACCCAAAACTTGAAAACTTCAACCACACAAAACTCAAAACAAAACTCGTAAGCTCCGTTAGTATAAGAAAATAAAACCACCACTTAGGTACTGTAATGAACTCATTCTAAATTCATATTGGTGTAATATCTACTGTACTCCAACTTATCTATGGTTCATACCACTTAATACTAGCCATAGATGCATCAAAATAAGCAAACAACACATAGAAAACAGAATCTGTCAAAAACAGAACAGTCTGTCGTAATCTGTATAAAACGTATACTTCTGGAACCCCAAAAATTATGAACTAAATTGCTGGACCTGAGAAATTTGTCTATAATCATATTCAAAAATAATAAACCTAAAATCACTCTCTAGTAAAAATTGGCAGCTAATCTCGTGAGCGCTAAAGTTTCCGTTTTTCACAGCAAGATCACATAAACTTCACCCAAGTCTTCCCAAATGTTCTACTTGGCACTTTATTGAAACAAAAGCTATAAAACATGATTACTACAGTAGCATAATCATGTGTACACACAAAAACAGTAAGGATAAATATTGGGTTGTCTCCCAACAAGCGCTTTTCTTTAATGCCTTTCTAGCTAGGCATGATGATGACAATGATGCTCACATAAAAGATAAGAATTGAAACATAACGGGAGCATCATGAAGCATATGACTAGCACATTTAAGACTAAGACACTTCCTATGCATAGGGATTTTGTGAGCAAACAACTTATGGGAACAATAATCAACTAGCATAGGATGGCACAACAAGCATAGCTTCAAGAATTTAAGCACATAGAGAGGAAACTTGACATTATTGCATTTCCTACAAGCATATGTTCCTCCCTCATAATAATTTTCAGTAGCATCATGAATGAATTCAACAATATAACCAGCACCTAAAGCATTCTTTTCATGATATACAAGCATAGAAAATTTTCTACTCTCCACATAAGCAAACTTTTTCTTTATAGCATACGTATCATCACAATAATCATCATAGATAGGAGGCATGCTTTCATCAAGTAAATTTGCTCCTCAAAGCTTGGGGGACAAAAAATATCATCTCCATCAAACATAGCTTCCCCAAGCTTGTGGCTTTGCATATCATTAGCATCATGGATATTCAAGGAATATATACTAACAACATTGCAATCATGCTCATCATTCAAAGATTTAGTGCCAAACATTTTATAGATTTCTTCTTCTAGCACTTGAGCACAATTATCCTTTCCATCATACTCATGAAAGATATTTAAAAGGTGAAGCGTATGAGACAAACTCAACTCCATTTTTTTGTAGTTTTCTTTTATAAACTAGACTAGTGCTAAAACAAGAAACAAAAAGATTCGGTTGCAAGATCTAAAGATATACCTTCAAGCGCTAACCTCCCCGGTGACGACGCCAGAAAAGAGCTTGATGTCTACTACACAACCTTCTTCTTGTAGACGTTGTTGGGCCTGCATGTGCACAAGTTTGTAGCACAGTAGCAAATTTCCCTCAAGTGGATGACCTAAGGTTTATCAATTCGTAGGAGGCGTAGGATGAAGATGGTCTCTCTCAAACAACCCTGCAACCAAATAACAAAGAGTCTCTTGTGTCCCCAACACACCCAATACAATGGTAAATTGTATAGGTGCACTAGTTCGGCGAAGAGATGAAGATACAAGTGCAAAATAGATAGTAGATATAGGTTTTTGAAATCTGAAATAATAAAAACAGCAAGGTAACAAGCGATAAAAGTGAGCGTAAATGGTATTGCAATGATAGGAAACAAGGCCTAGGGTTCATACTTTCACTAGTGCAAGATCTCTCAACAATAATAACATAGATAGAACATATGACAAGCCCTCAACATGCAACAAAGAGTCACTCCAAAGCCACTAATAGCGGAGAACACACATAGATATTATGGTCGGGTACGAAACCACCACAAAGCTATTCTTTCGAATTGATCTATAAAAGAGTTCGTACTAGAATAACACCTTAAGACACAAATCAACCAAAACCCTAATGTCACCTAGATACTCCATTGTCACCTCAAGTATCCGTGGGCATGATTATATGATATGCATCACACAATCTCAGATTCATCCAACCAACATAAAAGTACTTCAAAGAGTGCCCCAAAGCTACTACCGGAGAGTCAAGAACGTGCGCCAACCCCTATGCATAGGTCCCCAAGTGTCACGAAACCTGCAAGGTGATCACCACAACATACATCAAGTGGATCAATAGAATAACCCATTGTCACCACGGTTATCCCACGCAAGACATACATCAAGTGTTCATAAAAGAGTCAATCCGATAAGATAACTTCAAAGGGGAAACTCAATTCATCACAAGAGAGTAGAGGGGGGAAAACACCATAAGATCCAACTACAATAGCAAAGCTCGGGATACATCAAGATCGTGCCATAGATGGAACGCGAGAGAGAACACAAGAGAGAGAGAGAGATCAAACACATAGCTACTGGTACATACCCTCAGCCCAGAGGGTGAACTACTCCCTCCTCGTCATGGATAGCGCCGGGATGATGAAGATGGCCTCCGGTGATGGGATCCCCCTCCGGCAGGGTGCCGGAACAGGGTCCCGATTGGTTTTTGGTGGCTACAGAGGCTTGTGGCGGCGGAACTCCCGATCTATTTTCTGTTCTGGAAGTTTTAGGGTACATAGGTATATATGGGTGCAGGGGGTACGTCGGTGGACCTCCGGGTTCCTCATGAGGTAGGGGGGCGCGCCCAGGGGGCGCCTCCACCCTCGTGGGCAGCCCGGGACTCCCCTGGCATGCACTCCAAGCCCATCAGATTGGTTTCCTTCCAAAATTAGCTTCTCCAGTTGATTTCGTTCCGTTTTGACTCCGTCTGCTATTCCTTTTCCTCGAAACACTGAAATAGGCATAAAACAGCAAATCTGGGCTAGGCCTCCGGTTAATAGGTTAGTCCCAAAAATAAGATAAAAGTGGATAATAAATCCCAATATTGCCTAAAACAGTAGATAAAGTAGCATGGAGCAATCAAAAATTATAGATACGTTGGAGACGTATCATAATGTCACCATGCCATTCGGCCTCAAGAAAAATGCCGGAGCCACGTTCATGAGGATGATTCAGAAGTGTTTGCTCACTCAAATCAGTCGGAATGTGGAAGCATACATGGATGATATTGTGGTCAAGTCATGGAAAGGTTCCGACCTGCTGACTGGCCTTGCTGAGACATTTGCCAACCTCAGGAGGTATGATATCAAGCTTAATCCATCAAAGTGCACATTCGGAGTTCCTGGCAGAAAGTTACTCGGTTTTCTCGTTTCCGAACGAGGAGTCGACGCCAATCCAGAAAAAGTTGGTACTATACTCCGAATGAAACGTCATGTGCGTGTGCACGATGTACAGAAGCTTACTGGTTGCTTGGCCGGTTTAAGTTGATTCATCTCTCGTCTCGGTGAAAAGGCATTGCCTCTTTACCGACTGATGAAGAAGTCAGACAAGTTCGAGTGGACTCCTGAAGCTGATGCAGCGTTTGCAGAGCTAAAAGCCCTGCTCTCCACCCAGCCGGTGCTTGCTGCCCAGCAAAGAGCCTTTGCTGCTTTACATTGCAGCCACGGTACAAGTCGTCAGTACAGTACTTACGGTCGAGCGGGAAGAAGAAGGAAAAGCCTTTAAAGTTCAGCGCCCAGTATATTATGTTTCTGAAGTTTTGACCCCAGCAAAGCAAAGACACCCTCATTATCAGAAGCTTGTATATGGGATTTATATGACCACGAAGAAGGTTGCTCATTACTTCTCTGACCATTCCATTACAGTCGTCAGCGAGGCTCCATTGTCAGAGATTCTGCACAACAGAGATGCAACTGGTCAAGTGGCAAAATGGGCGATTGAACTCCTTCCCCTAGATATCAAGTTTGAGGCAAAGAAAGCCATCAAGTCCCAACCAATAGCTGATTTCATCACCGAGTGGATTGAACAGCAACTGCCGACTCAAGTTCACTCGGAGCACCGGACCATGTTCTTTGATGGTTCTAAGATGCTGAATGGTTCCGGTGCTCGGGTAGTGTTGGTTTCCCCCCGAGGAGATAAACTCAGATATGTGCTCCAGATTCACTTTGATTCCTCCAATAATGAAGCAGAATACGAAGCACTTTTGTATGGGTTGCGTATGGCCATTTCACTCGGCGTCCGTCGCCTCATGGTCTATGGCGACTCAGATTTGGTGGTTAATCATGTGATAAAGGAGTGGGACGTCAGAAGTCCGGCCATGACTGGTTATTGCAATGCAGTGAGAAAACTAGAAAAGAAATTCGAGGGGTTAGAGCTTCATCATATACCCCGACTGAAAAATCAAGCGGCTGATGATTTGGCAAAAATAGGTTCCAAGAGAGAAGCAGTTCCCAGTAATGTGTTTTTGGAACACATCCACACACCATCAGTTCAAGAGGATCCTTTCACCGAAGAAGCCCCGCAGCCAAAAAGTGCCACGGATCCGACTGAAGTCGAAGTTCCAGCTGTGGTCGACCTGATCATGGAAGTTTTGGTCATCACTCCCGACTGGACGGAGCCGTACATCGCGTATATCCTAAGGCAAGAGCTCCCAGAGAATGAAGAAGAGGCTCGACAGATCGTCCGTCGATCCAAGGCCTTTACTGTGATAAAGGGACAGTTGTACAGGGAAAGCGCGACTGGAGTCAGTCAGAAATGTATAACACCAGAAGAAGGTCAGATAATCCTTGACGATATCCACTCGGGGACCTGTGGTCATCATGCGTCCTCTCGAACCATTGTGGCTAAAGCATACCGAGCAGGGTTTTACTGGCCAAGAGCAAATGAAATGGCGAAGGAGATAGTCGACAAGTGTGAAGGATGTCAGTTCTATTCCAATATGTCACACAAACCCGCCTCAGCCTTGAAGACCATTCCACTCGTATGGCCCTTCGCTGTTTGGGGATTAGATATGGTTGGACCACCGAGAACTGGCAAGAGCGGCTTCACCCATGTACTGGTGGCAGTCGACAAGTTGACAAAGTGGATTGAAGCTAAGCCTATCAAGAATCTTGATGCCTGCACTGCTATCAGCTTCATCAGAGAGTTGATATTCAGATATGGAGTTCCGCACAGCATCATCACTGTTAATGGGTCAAACTTCGATTCCGACAAATTCAGAGCCTTTTGTGCTTCTCAAGGCACATGGGTCGACTATGCTTCCGTCGCTCACCCCCAGTCGAATGGACAAGCAGAAAGAGCAAACGGCCTAATTATCAAAGGAGTGAAACCCCGGTTGATGCGTGATCTCAAGCACGCAGCAGGCGCGTGGGTCGACGAACTTCCTTCAGTTCTTTGGGCATTGAGGACCACTCCTAATTGGTCAACTGAGCGAACTCCATTCTTTCTGGTCTATGGAGCTGAAGTAGTTCTGCCGAGTGACCTGCTTCACAATGCACCCCGAGTCGAGCTCTACTCTGAAGATGACGCAGAACAAGCCCGACAGGATGCAGTCGACCTTCTAGAAGAAGAAAGAGAGATGGCCATGATTCGATCGACTATCTATCAGCAGGACTTGCGTCGATTCCATGCCAGAAACGTGAAGAGTCGAGCCTTCCAAGAAGGAGACTTGGTCCTCTGAGTGGATCAACAGAAACCGCACAAGCTCGCTCCTACTTGGGAAGGCCCCTTCATCGTCACCAAGGTTCTCCACAATGGAGCGTACCGTCTTTACAATGTCGGGCGCCAGATTGATGAGCCATGAGCTTGGAATGCGGAGCTGCTCCGCCCCTTTTATACTTAAGTACTCACTCGGATGATATGTATTAAAAAGTACCTCCGTAGTTTGTTTATCAAAGACAAGAGTGTTATAATTTTCCCAGTGATTGTTGTTGCTTTTGTTTATGTGATAAATCCCCCAGTGGGTGGCTTAGCTGTGAATCCGTTTCGCCTAAGTATCTAAAAATCCTATCGAGTGACGAGCAAGCCTCTCACTCGGAGGTTTAGCTGTGAATCCGTTTCGCCTAAATATTTGAAAATCCTACTGAGTGGAGAGCAAACCTCCCACTCGGGGGCTTAGCTGCAGTCCAGTACTCGCCTAAGTATTTGAAAATCCTACCAAGTGGAGAGCAACCCTCCCACTCGGAGGCTTAGCTGCAGTCCAGTACTCGCCTAAGTATTTGAAAAATTCTTACCAAGTGACGAGCAAGCCTCTCACTCGGGGGCTTAGCTGCGAATCCGTTTCGCCTAAGTATTTAAAAATCCTACCGAGTGGAGAGCAAACCTCCCGCTCGGG
>NC_057801.1:61001553-61001796 GCF_018294505.1 Triticum aestivum | reverse complement strand
CACTCGGGGGCTTAGCTGCAGTCCAGTACTCCCCTAAGTATTTAAAAATCCTACCGAGTGGAGAGCAAACCTCCCACTCGGGGGCTTAGCTGCAGTCCAGTACTCGCCTAAGAATTTGAAAACCCTACCGAGTGGAGAGCAAACCTCCCACTCGGGGGCTTAGCTGCAGTCCAGTACTCGCCTAAGTATTTAAAAATCCTACCGAGTGGAGAGCAAACCTCCCACTTGGGGGCTTAGCTGTAG
>NC_057801.1:60345064-60349842 GCF_018294505.1 Triticum aestivum | reverse complement strand
CACTGAGTTGTTGTCATTTTGAAGACATGCAGTTGCAGTCGGGGCGACATTTGCAGTTGTGTGCCTAGTGATAGGACCTTATGTTTAATGACCTCCATTCACAATTAACAACGATGGGTTGTCTCTAGCGTTGGAGTGGTATGAGTGGCGCACCATTGATGCGCACGAGAGGATGAGGACGATCGATCGCGTGAAATTCGATGCAAGGTGTTTGTACTATTGATTTGATCAATAAATCTGAGTGAATTTCTTTTCTTTTTTCAAAACTATACAAGAGGACTACGTGCATACATAGAAGAAAGACATCTATAATACCTAAATAGTTCATCCCCACTAACATACGGGCCATCCACATCAGCAGCACTGCCCCGTCAGCGTTTAATTAGAGGCTTACAAGCGGGACCCATCGTACCAAAGAACAAACATGTTGGCTTCAGTTACTGCACACGTTAGCTTCAGTTACTCTTGGTAGGACCAACCAGTCAAGCGCACGACACGTTGGCTCCAGCCCAGGCCATCGGCCTCTTTTTATTTTTCCCCTACGAGAACGCCCCTGCCCAGCTTTCCTCCGTGACTCCCCAGATCCGTTGGTCGATCCCCTTCCCCTGGCCGCTCCCTCCCTCTCTGCCACGCCTCACTCCCAAGCCGGCACCCACCCTTCCTGCCGCCGCACACCACTCCTTCCTCCTCTCCCCTTCAACCTCCTCCATACTAAAACTGTTTTTTCCTTCAACCACAGCAGCCGCTCATCCCAATCTCCCGCATGCCCAGCGACCCCAACTGAAACCCAATCTCTCCGCCCATCCCGCCGGACTACCCTACTCCTTTCGGTCTCCTCGCTGCGCGCTGCACTCGCCACCACCGGAGCGTCTCCCGCACTTCCCCCTCTCCTCCTTCTCCCGGTGCGTGCTGCGCGGGTGCGCCACCGGCCAACCAACTTTTCGTGCTCGCGGCGGCTGGAGGGGCCGACTGGAGGTGATGGGCGAGGAAGGCGACGGCTCCGGGCGAGGCCATATTGACCACCCCAGTGCCTTCCCACACGTCGCCGCTGGCCGCGCCGAACGATACAAGCCGCCGCTCCCAGCCCCGCATCTCACGTCGTTTCCCCCGGCCACCGACCATGGAGCCACATGTCGGAGCCCACCATGCGCGCCACCGCCCCTGTACGCCTCCTCCGCCACCAGGCTGACTCCCTGCGCCACCTCCAAGCCACCACCGCTGCTCACCGCACCATTAACCGCCCCCCTCTCTCGCGTATCGCCCCACCTCACAGCACACTTTCCTCTGCTCCGACCGGCCACCCAGAATGGACCCTCTGTGCGAAGTTGCTCTGCTCCGTGGCGTCGATGGCGAGGTGAGCACCGCCGCATTAACTTCACTGCTGCTCGCTAGGCTTCTGGACCTGGAGGTCCTCAATTTTTCCGTTTGCTGGCACCAAACCACACAACCCACTTCTGCAGCCCAATGCTCCAAATGGCCCACGATGTTTATCTTCTCCGTTGCCATCAGTTAAACCCTTCCGCTACAGGTCTTTAATGATCGACGCTTCACTTCCTCTCCCCACGATCTGTGCACAAGAAACTGATGGATTCCTCTTTAAATTCGGTGCTCCACCTGAACTCACGTTGTACCAATCGTCCTCCACACGGGTGGGCGTCTGCCATACCGCTCATACTGGTACCACTCGTGAGCAACTCCCTCCCCTGTCCTGCTGTCCTTCTTTACATTCCCGATCACATACTGCAAGTTTAATCGCAAAGTTGGACTTCCTCGGGTACTGGATGAATTGAACGCCAGGGCCCCCAACTTGGTTCTTCTTCCCCTGCTCATACCCAAGAGCCTCGAATTTACAGCACCTATAGGTACTGATGCCATCTATTGCTAATTCTGTATTTTGTGTGCTAGATTACTATCTGAAATTAACTGCTATTTTTTTGAATTTTGGTATGCTTGATTAATTTTGCTTCACGACATATATTGATTGAATAAAAATCTGGGATTCCTTAGGTGTTGGACGATTTGGAGACCTGGGTAGTGCTCTTGGTTGCTCTATGCTTGCTGCATACCCAGAAATCCCATCCTATAGGTACATACTATTCCATCCATCACTAATTCTGAATATTTGTTTGCTCCATTAATATATTTCAATTTAGTTATTTTAGATTGAATACTTAGCTCTGCATTTTATTAATTTCCTCTGTTTCAATTTTTTTATAGTTGTGCATTCTATTTATTTACCCTGTTCTGAATTTTTGTTTGTTTATCCAAATTTCAATTTAGTATGGTACGAGAATCCATATATCTTCCATTGATCCCCTGCATTTTACAATTGTTTTATGAGAGTATTCTTTAGTCTCTTCACGCCATCCCCTTGCAGTTGTCCAAATCTGAATTTACTTTTGCCAATTGAACATGTATGACATACACCTTGCATCTCACCCGCTTACATAGGTTTCATGACAGTTTGCTTTGGTATCTTCGCGCCGTTCATCTGTTTGTATCACCTTATATTTGGTAGAGTTCCGACATGGATAGTGCAGAAAGTTCTTCGCATAACCCAGTTGGACAAAAACGTCGTCCATCGTTACCTAATCCTGCTCCTCCAACAAACCCATATATATGTTGCTGCCCAGAACCATCATATGCGTTTGGAACTCATGACTAAAAAACAAAAAAGAGGTTTGTTAGGCACATCATATCCCTCCAAATATATTATCTTCTGTAAGATATGATTTGCGATTTATGTCACGATCTATTCTTCATATTATGAAGCAACAGCCTCTAGAGGTAAACAAACATCACACCAACTTGCAAATGAAGAATCATCGACATCAACATCACACACACAAAAACTGATCTTTGCCCATAACCATAAATAACCGAGAATGTTCAACTTCCACAATGCTTTCACACTGCCAGCAGAACAACAATAATTTTTTATGTTGATCATCTTCTATTGTAACCGAGATGTGTTCTCATAGGTACTTTTGGTTTCATGCAAGTGACTTCAGATTTTCTTGCAACAGTTGCAAATTTGTACTGATCAATAATGGGTACACTGCTATAAATGTGCCATGGTATTTTTTTTCAAACTGTAGAATCGTGCATGCATGTCAAATATTGATTCCTACATTAACTCCTTAAATGGCTGTTATTAGAATCACAATGTAAGGCTGGTTGTAATGGGTAGTATCATAAGTTAGTATCATAGATGATACTAGTGTATGATACTACCTCCCTAATGCACAATATCATATGGTAGTATCATAGATGACTTTATTTATTGCCATGCATGACACATACTAGTGTAGTATTTATTATGATACGGTATCATGATATGATACTCAACCCTTTCTTACTTCATTTAATTCTATGCCACCTCATCAAAGTTGCCTAGTTGGCACGCATGATACTAGCTATGATACTCCCATTAGAACCAGCCTAAGTAACACTTGCCAGTTTATGAAAATTCATTGCCCAGTTAATTGTGTATTAAAGATTTCTGAAACAACATCTTTACAATTGCAGGACACCTATATAATACTCTTCATACAACCTACAACTACAAGCAAATCTTTCCTACCCCTAAAAATTCGCCACTGTCAAATACATGGACAAGCAGCAAGAAGGCAAAAGGAATGTCTATTACATGCAAAGTTCTTTCACCAGTTTAATGTCTATGATATTTCACAACATCCACGCCTACTTTTCTACAGGATACAACCTTATGCAACAAAGAATGTTCTACCCTCTTCATCAGCTCATGCATCAAGAAAAACTCATAAGAAGTACAAGGAGGCTATTGCAGACATGAAAAATTCCACTAAATCCCCAACATGGATCACTTTGAAAGACTACGCATGTGAAGACAACACCATCAAGCTACTCCAGGAACGTCCATTAAGGTCTACCAAATACATCTTTGAGTACATGACGAAAGGATTTAAACATGTCCAAATTGTCCTCGATGAAGAAGACAAGAGCGTGGACTACTCCAAGGAATTACAGACCCACATTATGCTACTTATGTTCCTAAACTATGCAAAAATAAACTAATCAAGTACGATAAATCTCTTATATTTAAATTTTCATGCTCATATTGTTTAATTTAAATATTCAAGTTTCATGCAATGCATCATCTTAATAAATTGCCACCAATTCCCGCAGCAACGCGCGGGGAATTGTCTAGTTACATAGTATGAGAGAGAACATGTTCACACAACGAAATTAAGCCACAATAAACAACCACTACAACAACGATGAATGTAGCAACTCGCTTGCCGATCAAAAGGCTACATTACATGGTGTAGGGAGGGGGTCCAAGCATTTAGACCCAGCCTTCAACCAACAGAAAGCCTCTTCTTTTTATTTGATCTAACAAGTGATCAACTGAACAAGAGCAAAGTTGTTGTTTGGTTCTTTTCAAATGGACAAGATGGCCAACATGACAAACGGAGTTGAGTTTTTTTTTTGTCACTGGTCGAGACTCCATGCCCAGCCGAGTAACACCACTCCGAGAATGTTATCAACCTGAGAAGGAGGGATCGGTAGCCGAAGCGACGACCGAGTGACCGATGTTGGAAATCAAGCAACCAACCAATGGATGGTTGGCATCTTCGGGGGAGGCGTTGCAAAGGTGTAGAGTTCGTCATGAACTGCAAGGCGTGATCTCGTTCAAGGTAAACGAGCTGATTTTCTCCATCGTTTTCTGTTTTATTCAGTTTTTTCTGGATTTTTCTTTTTTTGTTTTCTTTTGTTTCTTTTCCTTTTTCTTCTCC
>NC_057801.1:60340878-60344650 GCF_018294505.1 Triticum aestivum | reverse complement strand
AACATTATTTAATACATGGTCCACATTAAATCTATATATATTTAAATTTTCTAAAATCTTGATTAACATTATTCAAACATTTATTCAACATGTTTTCAAATGCTTGATTAACATTTTTATATACATGCTCAATTTTTTCATCATTTTTTAATACATGTTCAATATTTTTTCTGTACGCATTTTAACATTTCCAAAATACTTGATTAATATTTTCCAAATACTTGTTCAACATTTTTCTTAAATTCTTGATTAACATATTATATATATATATAGATACACACACACACATGATTAAAAAATCATCATTTCTACTACATAATAGACAGTTTTTCTATACACGTTCAAAATTTTCCGAATGCTTGATTGACAGTTTTCAAATTCTTGTTCAATATTTTCTGAATACTTGATTAACAACTTTTCAAATACTTGTTAAATATTTTCAAATACTTGTTCAACATTTTCCGAATACTTGATTAACAATTTTCATATACTTGTTTAACATTTTTCAAATGTTTCTTAGAGTTTTATTGTATTATATATATTTAGAATGTTTTAAAATATAAACAAAAGTACAAAAATAAAGCAAAAGACGAAAAACGAAAATGAAAAATAAAATAAAAAAAGAGGTTGCGGCTTCCCGCGCTCGTGGGCTGGCCCATCTCGCCCGCCCCCTTCGTCGAGTCAAAACCTAGACTCACTGAAGGCGAGATATAGGGGTGCCTTGGGTTTCTCTGTGTTGTCTGACCGCCACGCGGGCCGGTTTGCCGACGTGAAAGTCTTTTTGAGCAGTTCCGTCATGTACCGATAGTGATCTCACCATTCAATACCTACTTTAAGATTCTGTCCATGAAAAGCAATTATTTCTCCCTTTTTGCTATATAAAATGAATACTAGGTCTAACACAACTATTGGCCCACACCATTTGTGCTTACATGGCAGCATGGATGTGACAGCTCATTCTCCCTCTCCTCTTTCAAAGGCGCATGCATCTGTCTTTTCTCTCTCCCTTGCAAAAAAATTCATGGACTTCCTTTCATCTTGGCCAGTTAAAAACGTCTATATCTTTTAAAACATAAGTTTGTCTTGAAATAATTTATATATTTGAACTCCTGGCGCCAAGACCTTTAGAAGTAAACCAATTTTGGATATATTCCAAACACGTTTAAAATTCCAACGTTTCACATTTCATATGTGAAACAAACCTATTTCACTTGAAAAATGTGATTTTTGTGAAACAAGACTACAGAAGTGAAATATCAGCTTTGAAAGTGAAAAATAATATGAAACTAATATGTCACCTTGTGAATCTGATTATTTGGAAATATGTAACAATTTTATTTCAAAAGAGTGAGATATGTTATTATGAAAATTTGTAAATGAAATAGATGTGATTTTTGTGAAACGAGCTGTTGGAAAGTGAAATGTAGCTTCTGCATTGTGAAATAGGGACCATAGAAATGGAAATTATAATGTATCATTGTGAAACTAATTATTGGAAAATCCGAAACAATTTATTTCACATTTTCAAATAATCAGTTTCACAATCATACATTACAGTTTCACTTTATGTGGTTATTATTTCACAGTTCAGAAATGTGTTATTGGCTCGGTTCACAAAATTCACATCATTTTAATTGTACATTTGTGAAATGGCACATTTTTCACACTTTTGAAATACATTATTCATGTTTTCAAATAATCATTCCACAAACGTATATTACATTTTAAATTTCTATAGTTATTATTTCACAATCCTGAAATATTGTATTCTCTTGTTTCACATTTTCAAGTGAAATATGTTAGTTCCAAGATCGGTCTAGTTTTAAAGGTCTTGGCATCAAGAGTTCAAATATATAAATTATTTCAAATACGAACTTATGGTTTAAAAGATATGAATGTTTTTAATTTCCAAAGATGAAATAAAGTCTATGGATTTGTTTGCAAGGGAGAGAGAAGAGGTTGATGCATGTGCGTCTTTGTCTGACAAAAAGTAGTAATCCGGCCCGTTAGAGTGAAAAAAGTAGTACTCTGATGGTGGACCATCTGGGTCCGAGCGGGCTGGCTCCGGCGTGGCCTCTCTGCTTCCTGTACGTTGAAGAGGAGGGGGCACTCGGACGGGGGTCGGCGATGCCAACGGCATGCCTTCTGCAGTGCGACAATGGGAGTTTTGCGGGCATCTCGGGGCCCAGGCGGGCCTTGAGTGCCTGGTTTGCTCCTGTTGTTGTTGGTGGAGGTCGGTCCCTCCCGCATGTCGGTGGTGCTACTGCCGCTAGTCCATGGCGGCTCTTCTTCTTCGTTGTGCAGGTCTCTATGCCGTGATGAGACAGCATGGGTGGCTTCAAGATCGTGTTGGCGCAGGGTGGTGGTCGGTATGGTGGATTGCTCCAGAGCGCTTCGGGTGATGGTTGGGATAGGGAGAAATCCCTGTCGGCCTGTCCGAGACTGACGTGGTGGCGTGTGAGGGTGCCGCCGGGCCTTCCTGAAGGGCGTTAGGTGTTACCCTTCCTCTCTCCTCACTACGTACCGGGGGAAACCCTTGGCAGCAGCATCGTCATCATCGTGTCCATTCTTTGAGGTGTTGTATGGTACCGGCGCTTCAGAGTTGCGGGCTTCTTTGTTTCTATTGATCCGTCATTGTCGGCATTTGTTTCTTTTCTTTTCTTTTAGGCGGGATTGTGCCACTGTCGCCATAGTATTTATCGTTGGCTCTATCGAGTGTTCGCTATATTAATATAGCGGGGTGCATGCGTGTTTTGGGAGGTACCGTACGGGTTTTGTAATGGTTTCGTGGAACTAGCATTATTATTAGGGACGCGACTAGGGAGCACACGTGTGTTCCCTAGCATTCCAGAGCACACACACCCAAAAAAGATAAGTTTTTGTCCTAATGCTATGATGCAAAATCCACTTCAAAAAAAAAGATTTTGTCCCTGCAATTATTTTATGTGTTCAATTTTTTAAAAAAGTCATAACTTTTGAACAGAGCATTAAAATTAAGATCCGTTTTCACCATTAGATCCTTGGCGACGAGCTCTTCAAAACTAGATCCCATATTGATATGTTTCAATGAACTTTTTTTCTTCAGGCAACTTTGGTGTCACGGGGAGACAACTTTTGTACTACTGTAGGCAACTTTCGGTTAGGGTGTGCATCATGGTCACCTATCATTCCGGATGTTCTTTTGAGTTGGTTATGATGACTACCAAATTGCCTAGCATCACGTGTAAGTTGCCTACCATGACTAGCTATCAACTTTGCTGCTATATGAAGCACTTATTGCTAGGTTGCCTATCATGACTACGTATTGACTCAATGCTCTTATAAAGTTGGCTATCAGGATTGGCGTCACCTATGAAGTTGCTTTTGATAAACTTATCTTCTCAAGCAACATTTTTGCCACGGAGAGGCAACTTTTGAACTACAGTATGCAACTTTCACCCCTAATGTTCTTTTGAGTTGGTTACAATGACTACCAAATTGCCTAGCATGACATATAAGTTTCCTAGTGTCAACTATGGAGTTGCTTTCGACGATCTTTTTTTTCTCAAGCAACTTTTGTGCCACGGAGAGGCAACTTTTGGTTAGGTTGTGTATCATAGCCCACTAGTAGAAAAAGGACCTAATGTGAGACACATTAGTGCTGGTTCGATTTTGGTCCGGTACTAATGGTACCATTAGTGCCTGTTCGAATGGCTAAGCATTAATGCCGGTTCGTTTTTAACCTTTAGTACCGGTTCGTGCCACGAACCGGTACTAAAGGGGTGGTGGCAGG